>NC_079196.1:220504808-220527308 GCF_029499605.1 Hyla sarda | reverse complement strand
GGGTATGTATTGGATTATATATAGAGGGGGGGTATGTATTGGATTATATATAGATGGGGGGTATATATTGGATTATATATAGAGTGGGGGAATGTATTGGATTATATATAGATGGGGGGGTATGTATTGGATTATATATAGATGGGGGGTATGTATTGGATTATATATAGAGGGGGGGTATGTATTGGATTATATATAGATGGGGGGTATGTATTGGATTATATATAGATGGGGGGGTATGTATTGGATTATATATAGAGGGGGGGTATGTATTGGATTATATATAGATGGGGGGGTATGTATTGGATTATATATAGATGGGGGGTATGTATTGGATTATATATAGATGGGGGGTATGTATTGGATTATATATAGAGTGGGGGGTATGTATCGGATTATATATATAGATGGGGGGTTATGTATTGGATTATATATAGAGTGGGGGGTATGTATTGGATTATATATATAGATGGGGATATGTATTGGATTATATATAGATGGGGGGTTATGTATTGGATTATATATAGATGGGGGGGGGGGCTGTGCTCTGTTCCCAGCCCTGTATACTTGGCTCTGGCTCCCATCAATGTTCTCAGGAAACATATGGAAGCAGAAGAGATGAACGTTCTGCCATGGAAGACAGAGGAGATCTGGCGGATCCTGCGCTGATCTCCGGGCGGTAACACAGCGGCTCCAATGTTCTTGGCTGCACGGTGTCTGGCAGTGGGGAACCTATAGGATGAGCTGAGACCTATTGTCTCTCACTGATCCAACACCGCCACCTCTTATGTATCTGGTGTTAACATGAGCAAAGGGGCCGAGGACCCCCTAATCCCATACAAAAAAATAATTATTCTTGTAATACCACCAGTGGCCAGCAGGAGTCACTAAATTCTAAATAAATTCTAGTTTTGGAAAGTGTCTTATGCTGAAGACCAACGTTTCCCACACTCCAGCTGTTGCAAAATTACAACTCCCAGCATGCCCAGACAGCCAACGGCTGTCTGGGCATGCTGGGAGTTGTAGTTTTGCAACGGCTGGAGCATATCCAACAAAAAAAATTAAATAAAATGTAGTTTCTTTTACCTCCATGCTCTTGTAATACCGCTCCGGGATTTCGTCGTACGCGATGTCCAGGTGAGTCACCTCGTGAGCCTCGTCTCCTGAATCTGCCGAAAATATCTGAAAAACACAAGGATCACCCCCCTAAGATCAGAAGCGCGATCGGTTGGGGGGGGGGGGGGGGAAGGGGTTTGTAGCGCAAGCGCCACTTACGTTGTCGTTGTCGCCACAGTCGTCGGAATATCTGGTTTCGATGTGGATGGAGAATTTCGGAAGGAACGAGCACTGGAGGAAGAAGGGAAGTGTTATAATGTAATAGAGCATTATAACGTCACCTCCAGAGCTGCAACAATAACTTTGCCAACTTAAAGGGGAACTCAGCTGAAAAACATTATTATTATTTTTTTTTTGTATTAACTGGTGCCAGAAAGTCAAACAGATTTGTAAATGACTTCTATTTAAAAATCTTAACCCTTCCTGTACTTCTCAGCTGCTGTATACTACAGAGGAAATTCTTTTCTTTTTGAATTTCCTTTCTGTCTGACCACAGTGCTCTCTGCTGACACCTCTGTCCATGTAAGGAACTGTCCAGAGTAGGAGCAAATCCCCTCTGGACAGTTCCTGACATGGACAGAGGTGGCAGCAGAGAGCACTGTGGTCAGACAGAAAAGAAATTTAAAAAGAAAAGAAATTCCTGTGGAGCATTCAGCAGCAGATAAGTACTGGAAGGATTAAGATTTTTAAATAGAAGTAATTTACAAATCTGTTTAACTTTCTGGCACCAGTTGATTTAAAAAAAATAATGTTTTCCAGTGGAGTACCCCTTTAAGAATGACAGCTATACGGCACCATCTATTGTGGGAAGCTGCCAAAACCCCCAAACTATATGAATTACATAACAAGGGGGGGGGGGGAGTGAGGGGTTTCCCAACCACTGTGCCTCCAGCTGTTGCAAAACTACAACTCCCAGACATGCTGGGAGTTGTAGTTTTGCAACAGCTGGAGGCACACTGATTGAGAAACACACTAATAAGGTGTAATGTGATAGTTTTGCTTACCGTATATTCTGTTGTCCGCAGGGAGGGAGCAATAGGAAGTAAAAACAAAAATTGTGAGGATGTTCTAATATACAGTATCCGATGCAAGCTTGAAAATAAATTAGTGAGGCACGAGGAGCGGCAGAGAGTGGGGGGAGTTACCTGTCACCGTGTAGGGGTAGTAGTTCCAGGCCTTTTCGCACACATAGAATATCCGAGGAACCACGGCCCGGGCCCAGCTGGGTAATTTACTGCAGAAAAGAGATGAACAGGGGGAAAGGGTTTTATTATGTGAAGCCTCTGGGCCCCTCAGAGAACCGGGGCCTGAACTGCAGAGATTCCGAACCGGGGATCCGAGTATTGTAAAACTACAACTCCCAGGAGCGATTGTAAGAGTCTAAATCGTAAAACAGAGAGTTCTAGTAGGTTCCATCATCTATCTATCTATCTCATATCTATCCCATATCTATCTATCTATCTCATATCTATCTCATATCTATTTATCCATCTCATCTATCTCATATCTATCTATCTCATATCTATCTATCTATTTCATATCCATCTCATATCTATCTATCTATCTCATATCTATCTAACTCATATCTATCTATCTATCTCATATCTATCTATCTCATATCTATTTATCTATTTCATATCCATCTCATCTATCTCATATCTATCTCATATCTATCTATCTCATATCTATTTATCCATCTCATCTATCTCATATCTATCTATCTCATATCTATCTATCTCATATCTATCTATCTATCTCATATCTATCTCATATTTATCTATCTCATATTTATCTATCTCATATCTATCTATCTCATATCTATCTATCTCATATCTATCTATCTCATATCTATCTATCTCATATCTATCTCATATTTATCTATCTCATATCTATCTCATATCTATCTATCTCATCTATCTCATATATATATCTATCTATCTCATATCTATCTCTCATATCTATCTCTCATCTATCTATCTATCTCATATCTATCTATCTATCTCAGATAGATATGAGATAGATAGATATGAGATAGATAGATAGATATGAGATAGATATGAGATAGATAGATATGAGATAGATATGAGATAGATAAATATGAGATAGATAGATAGATATGAGATAGATAGATATATCTCATATCTATCTATCTATCTATCTCATATCTATCTATCTCATATCTATCTATCTCATATCTATCTATCTCATATCTATCTATCTCATATCTATTTATCTATTTCATATCCATCTCATCTATCTCATATCTATCTATCTATCTCATATCTATCTATCTCATATCTATCTCATATCTATCTATCTCATATCTATCTCATATCTATCTATCTCATATCTATCTATCTATCTCACATCTATCTATCTCATCTATCTCATATCTATCTATCTCATTTCATATCTATCTCATATCTATCTATCTCATGTCTATCTATCTATCTATCTCATATCTATCTATCTCATATCTATCTATCTCATATCTATCTATCTCATATCTATCTATCTCATATCTATCTATCTCATATCTATCTATCTCATATCTATCTATCTCATATCTATCTATCTCATATCTATCTTATATCTATCTATCTCATATCTATCTATCTCATATCTATCTCATATCTATCTATCTATCTCATATCTATCTATCTCATATCTATCTATCTATCTATCTCATATCTATCTCATATCTATCTATCTCATATCTATCTATCTCATATCTATCTATCTCATATCTATCTATCTATCTCATATCTATCTATCTATCTCATATCTATCTATCTCATATCTATCTATCTCATATCTATCTATCTATCTCATATCTATCTATCTATCTATCTCATATCTATCTATCTCATATCTATCTATCTATCTCATATCTATCTATCTCATATCTATCTATCTCATATCTATCTATCTGTAGGCTCACCCACCACACCCTGCCATGACCTGTATGTACGCTCACCACACAAGAAAGGCTCCATTGTGAATAGAAAGTATGGAAAAGCTTGTGTAAATTTACTGCTGAATAAGCGGGTGACATACTGGGAGAATACTGTGCGGTCAGATGAGAATATAACAGTTTGGTGCCATAATACACAACATGTTTGGAGGAGAAATGTCCCCGCACATCACCCTAAAACACCAACAGTGAAGTCTGGAGGTGGGGACATCACGGTGTGGGGCGGCTTTTCAGCCAATGGTTCCGGCAAACTTCACATCATTACACAAATGGACAAATTTACTGAGACATTGTGCCAAAAATCTACTGCCATCTACCGGGATGGTGAAGATGAAGCGAGGGCGGACATTACAGGAGGATAATGATCCCAAACACACTGCCAAGAGAACTCTCAGATGGTTTTGTAGAACGAAAATAAAGCTGCTAGTTTGGCCCGCCTGATCACATGACTTATATCCCATTAAAAATCTATGGAAAGAACTGAAGATCACGATTCATAGAAGAGGCCCGCGGAACCTTCAGGATTGGAAGACAAAATCCCACCAAAGCAATGCAAAATCCCACCAGGTCAATGTGTGTTGCAAAACTTCAACTCCCAGCATGCCCGGACAGCCAACGGCTGACCGGGCATGCTGGGAGTTGAAGGTTTACAACATCTGGAGGGCCACAGTTTGAGACCACTGATTTAAAGACTATATCACATGGTCCTCCGGGTTGGCATCATGCATGTGCTCCCCCACCCTCCATTACCGCCATCTATTCATCATATTTATGCAGATTAAATTCAACGACATCCTGTCATCAGGCCCCTCCCACTACGCTGTCAATGGGCTAAAATTGATCATCGTCTATTTTTTCCGGGACCCGGACACCCCACAGAAAATCAATAGGAGGCAATAAACCCCCCGCAGCCTCCTCCTCCATCATTAAAGATCCCGCTGAAGGTTGTGAATGAGGCGGCGGAGGGGAGGGTGTCCGGATTAAGATGCGGCTGTCAACAGGGACCCACTTACTGTTACTATAAATAGCCTGAACGTGGATCCGTGTGAGATGGGAGACGCTATAAATAGCTGTCAGCTCCCCTCCCCCCCTCCGCCTGTCACAGGCCCCGGGTGGATGTCGTGTGTGATACTTATACCTGGATGTCAATTGTCAGAGCACTGAGTCCTATGGGAGCAGAGAGAGAGCGCCCCCCCCTGTCCTGTATTATAATAACTGCATCATCTCCAGCTGGAAACACAGGAACAATTATTTATTATGCCAAGAAATAACCACAGAGCAGGAACAGAGCAACTATACACAGAACGTCATCACTGCTCATTCTTGGGTGTATTTGTCTATCTCATATCTATCTCATATCTATTTTATATCTATTTTATATCTATCTATCTATCTCATATCTATCTCATATCTATCTATCTCATATCTATCTCATATCTATCTATCTCATATCTATCTATCTATCTCATATCTATCTATCTCATCTCTATCTATCTCATATCTATCTATCTATCTATCTCATATCTATCTATCTCATATCTATCTATATCATATCTCTCTCATATCTATCTATCTCATATCTATCTATCTCATATCTATCTATCTATCTCTCTCATATCTATCTATCTATCTCATATCTATCTATCTCATATCTATCTATCTCATATCTATCTCTCATATCTATCTATATCATATCTCTCTCATATCTATCTATCTCATATCTATCTCATATCTATCTATCTCCTATCTATCTATCTCATATCTATCTCATATCTATCTATCTATCTCTCTCATATCTATCTATCTATCTCATATCTATCTATCTCATATCTATCTATCTCATATCTATCTATCTCATATCTATCTCATATCTATCTATCTCATGTCTATCTATCTCATATCTATCTATCTCTCTCATATCTATCTCTCTCATATCTATCTATCTCATATCTATCTATCTATCTCTCTCATATCTATCTCTCTCATATCTATCTATCTCATATCTATCTATCTCATGTCTATCTATCTATCTATCTATCTCATTTCTATCTATCTCATATCTATCTATCTATCTCTCTCATATCTATCTCTCTCATATCTATCTATCTATCAATCTCATATCTATCTATCTCTCTCTCTCATATCTATCTATCTCCTATCTATCTATCTCATATCTATATCTATCTCATATCTATCTATCTATCTCATATCTATCTATCTCATATCTATCTATCTCATATCTATCCATCTATCTATCTATCTATCTCATATCTATCTATCTATCTCATATCTATCTATCTCATATCTATCTATCTATCTCTCTCATATCTATCTATCTATCTCATATCTATCTATCTCATTTCTATCTATCTCATTTCTATCTATCTCATTTCTATCTATCTCATTTCTATCTATCTCATTTCTATCTATCTCATATCTATCTATCTCATATCTATCTATCTATCTCTCTCATATCTATCTATCTATCTCATATCTATCTATCTCATTTCTATCTATCTCATTTCTATCTATCTCATTTCTATCTATCTCATTTCTATCTATCTCATTTCTATCTATCTCATATCTATCTATCTAGCTACAGTCATGGCCATAAATGTTGGCACCTCTGAATTTTTTCAAGAAAATGAAGTATTCCTCACAGGAAAGGATTGCAGTAACACATGTTTCGCTATACACATGTTTATTCCCTTTGTGTGTATTGGAACTAAACCAAAAAAGGAGGAAAAAAAGCAAATTGGACATAATGTCACCAAACTCCAAAAATGGTCTGGACAAAATTATCTTAACCTGTAGGTTAATATTTGGTTGCTCACCCTTTGGAAACAATAAGTGAAATCAGTCACTTCCTATAACCATCAATAAGCTTCTTACACCTCTCAGCCGGTGTTGGACCACTCTTCCTATAACCATCAATAAGCTCCTTACACCTCTCAGCCGGAATGTTGGACTCTTCCTTTACAAACTGCTCCAGGTCTCTTATTGGAAGGCGCCTTTTCCCAACAGTAATTATAAGATCTCTCCACAGGTGATCAATGGGATTTAGATCTGGACTCATTGCTGTCACTTCAGAACTCTCCAGCGCTTTGTTGTCATCCATTTCTGGAGGCTTTTTGACGTATGTTTGGGGTCATTGTCCTGCTGGAAGACCCAAGATCTCGGACACAAACCCAGCTTTCTGACACTGGGCTGTACAGTGCGACCCAAAATCCATTGGTGATCCTCAGATTTCATGATGTCTTGTACACATTCAAGGCCCCCAGTGCCAGAGGAAGCAAAACACCCAAAACATCACTGACCTCCCCCATATGTCACTGTAGGTACTGTGTTCTTTTCTTTGTAGGCCTCATTCCGTTTTCGGTGAACAGTAGAATGATTTGCTTTACCAAAAAGCTCTATCTTGGTCTCATCTGTCCACAAGACGTTCTCCCAGAAGGATTTCGGTTACTCAAGATCATTTTGCAAAATGTAGTCTTGCTTTTTTATGTCTCTGTGTCAGCAGTGGGGTCCTCCTGGGTCTCCTCCATAGTGGGGTCCTCCATAGTGGGGTCCTCCTGGGTCTCCTCCATAGCGGGTCCTCCTGGGTCTCCTCCATAGTGGGGTCCTCCTGGGTCTCCTCCATAGCGGGGTCTTCCTGGGTCTCCTCCATAGCGGGGTCTTCCTGGGTCTCCTCCATAGTGGGGTGCTCCTGGGTCTCCTCCATAGTGGAATCCTCCTGGGTCTTCTCCATAGTGGGGTCCTCCTGGGTCTCCTCCATAGTGGGGTCCTCCTGGGTCTCCTCCATAGTGGGGTCCTCCTGGGTCTCCTGCCATTGCGTTTCATTTCATTTAAATGTCGATGGATAGTTCACGCTGACACGGATGCTCCCTAAGCCTGCAGGACAGCTTGAATATCTTTGGAACTTGTTTGGGGCTGCTTATCCACCATGTGGAAAAAGGCAAATCTAGATCTCTGGAGATGGACTTGTAACCTTGAGATTGTTGATATTTTTCCACAATTTTGGTTCTCAAGTCCTCAGACAGTTCTCTTCTCCCCTTTCTGTTGTCCATGCTTAGTGTGGCACACACAGACACACAATGAAATGGCTAAGTGAACTTCTCTCCTTTTTATCTCCTTTTTATCTTTTCAGATGTGATTTTTATATTGCCCACACCTGTTACTTGCCCCAGATGAGTGTAAAGGAGCATCACATACTTGAAACAATCTTATTTTTCCACAATTTTGAAATTTTGCCAATAATTTTATCCAGCCCATTTTTGGAGTTTGGTGACATTATGTCCAATTTGCTTTTTTTCCACCCTTTTTTTGGTTTAGTTCCAATACACACAAAGGGAATAAACATGTGTATAGCAAAACATGTGTTACTGCAATCCTTTCCTGTGAGAAATACTTAATTTTCTTGAAAAAATTCAGGGGTGTCAACATTTCTCTCTCTCTCTCTCTCGGCTGTCCAAGCATGCTGGGAGTTGTAGTTTTGCAATAGCTAGCGGCACCCTGGTTGGGAAACACTGGTTTTAAAGAAAGTCACGACAAGCCGTTCTTTAATAGTGCCCCCACGTTATACTTAAGCAGATATAATTGCCCTGATCAACATTTTTTCTTCTTCAGCTGTTGGCGGGATCACTTTTAGGCAGGTAAAAACGTATTAACCCTTCGTAAACCGCACCATGCCTATAGTGACAAGCAAATACTGTATCTTATAGGTGGTGATATGAGGTAGCAACAAGTCAAATTTAACCCCTTCCTTAACATTTTGTTGTCATGGAAACAGAAGCTGCAGTAGACATCGGCATCAGGTAATGTGTGTCTTAAAGGGAACCTGTCATCATTGAAATGCTACCAGCATCATGTGACAGAGCAGGATCTGCTGAGCGGATTGATATATATGGTGTTTTTGGAAGGATTCTGTAGAACTTAATATATTGATAAAACATATTTCTTATTGCAGGCTTAGTAGTCCAGTGGGCGGTACTAATCAGTGATTGGCAGCGTGGCACTCACTCATTAGGGCCGCCCACTGGACTCCTGAGCCCAAAATGAGCAGGAATTTTAATCACTAGGACACACGTTGTGCTAAATCTTCCCCCACAATGTTATATATGAATCTGCTCGGCTTCTTCTGCTCTATAACTTGCTGCCGACAGATCAGGCTGCTTCAGGTTCCCTTTAAATACATATATATATCTGTCCAGCAACCTCCTACTCTGTTGCCAGGAAACTGGCGGCCATCTTTGTGAAGTCACTCACTGGCTCCGGTATACATACAGTATTTGGGGCACTGGTCGCACATAGCCTAATAACTTTTCCTAAACTGCACCAATCGTGACCATCATATTCAGGGGTTTTATAGGTAGATACTTGAGGCAGCGAAGCGCCAAGTTTAATCTCTTCTGTAACATATTGTTGTCATGGAAACACAAGTTGCAGAGTACAGTAGGTTGGCTGCACATAACATGGTCAGTTCCTTAAAGGGCCACTAACAATTAAGACGTAGGCTTATAATAGTGCGGGAGCATTATAAGGGAAGGTGCTGATATACAAATGTAATGTGGCACAAAGTAGTAATGATTGGGGCTGGGGTTGGGGTTTTTATACTCCCTGCCCCCGAATCCTCATGAAGAATATTACAGTCACCTCTCCCCAGCCTGAGATGGCTGATAACAGGGAGCAATAGATTATACTCTGCTGTCCTACAGTCGTCTCTCCCCAGCCTGGTAGTATAATATTGAGAGGGTACCGAGTGGTAGTATTATATTGAGAGTGTACACTGTGTGGTAGTATTATATTCAGAGGGTACACTGTGTGGCAGTATTATATTCAGAGGGTACAGTGTGTGGCAGTATTATATTCAGAGGGTACAGTGTGTGGTATTATATTCAGAGGGTACAGTGTGTGGTAGTATTATATTCAGAGGGTACAGTGTGTGGTGGTAGTATTATATTCAGAGGGTAACGTGTGTGGTATTATATTCAGAGGGTACAGTGTGTGGTGGTAGTATTATATTCAGAGGGTACAGTGTGTGGTATTATATTCAGAGGGTACAGTGTGTGGTAGTTTTATATTCAGAGGGTACAGTGTGTGGTGGTAGTATTATATTCAGAGGATACAGTGTGTGGCAGAATTATATTCAGAGGGTACAGTGTGTGGCAGTATTATATTCAGAGGGTACAGTGTGTGGCAGTATTATATTCAGAGGGTACAGTGTGTGGCAGTATTATATTCAGAGGGTACAGTGTGTGGCAGTATTCTATTCAGAGGGTATAGTCTGTGGCAGTATTATATTCAGAGGGTACAGTGTGTGGTAGTATTATACTCAGAGGTTACAGTGTGTGGCAGTATTATATTCAGAGGGTACAGTGTGTGGTAGTATTATATTCAGAGGGTACAGTGTGTGGTTGTATTATATTCAGAGGGTACAGTGTGTGGCAGTATTTTATTCAGAGGGTACAGTGTGTGGTAGTAGTACATTCAGAATGTACAGTGTGGTAGTATTATATTCAAAGGATACAGTGTGTCATAGTATTATATTCAGAGGGCACAGTGTGTGGTAGTATTATATTCAGAGGAAACAGTGTGTCATAGTATTATATTCAGAGGGCACAGTGTGTGGTAGTATTATATTCAGAGGAAACAGTGTGTGGCAGTATTATATTCAGATGGTACAGTGTGTGGCAGTATTATATTCAGAGGGTACAGTGTGTGGTAGTATTATATTCAGAGGGTACAGTGTGTGGCAGTATTATATTCAGAGGGTATAGTGTGTGGTAGTATTACATTCAGAATGTACAGTGTGTGGTAGTATTATATTCAGAATGTACAGTGTGGGGTAGAATTATATTCAGAGGGTACAGTGTGTGGTTGTATTATATTCAGAGGGTACAGTGTGTGGCAGTATTTTATTCAGAGGGTACAGTGTGTGGTAGTAGTACATTCAGAGGGTACAGTGTGTGGTAGTATTATATTCAGAGGTTACAGTGTGTGGTATTATATTCAGAGGGTACAGTGTATGGTAGTATTATATTCAGAGGGTACAGTGTGTGGTAGTATTATATTCAGAGGGTACAGTGTGTGGCAGTATTATATTCAGAGGGTACACTGTGTGGTATTATATTCAGAGGGTACAGTGTGTGGTGGTATTATATTCAGAATGTACAGTGTGTGGTAGTATTATATTCAGAGGGTACACTGTGTGGTAGTATGATATTCAGAATGTACAGTGTTTGGTAGTATTATATTCAGAGGAAACCGTGTGTCATAGTATTATATTCAGAGGGCACAGTGTGTGGCAGTGTTATAATGATTATTGTTTTCATATAGATGATAAGAATCCACTGATGAAGTGAGGAGCCAATACCATCTGGGTGTTAAAGGGGTACTCCGGTGGAAAACATATATATTTTTTTTTTTAAAAATCAACTGGTGCCAGAAAGTTAAAAAGATTTGTGAATAATAAAAATATTTACCCTTCCAGTAATTATTAGCAGCTGTATGCTACAGAGGAAATTATTTTCTTTTTGAATTTCTTTTTTGTCTTGTCCACAGTGCTCTCTGCTGACACCTGATGCCTGTATAAGGAACTGTCCAGAGCAGGAGAAAATCCCCATAGCAAACCTATGCTGCTCTGGACAGTTCCTGACACGGACAGAGGTGTCAGCAGAGAGCACTGTGGGCAAGACAAAAAAGAAATTCAAAAAGAAAAGAATTTCCTCTGTAGCATACAGCTGCTGATAAGTACTGGAAGGGTAAAGATTTTTTTAATAGAAGTCATTTATAAATCTGTTTAACTTTCTGGCACCAGTTGAATAAAAAAAAAAATAATAATTCCACCGGAGTACCCCTTTAATTATTATAGTGGAAATGGTACTCTGCAACGTACTAACACCACTGGCGTTCATCACAACAGTCTGGTATCCAAACTGCGGACCTTCGGGTGTTGCAAAACTACAAATCCCAGCATGCCCGGACAGCCGTTGGCTGTCCGGGCATGCTGGAAGTTGTAGTTTTGCAACACCCGGAGGTTCACAGATTGAAGACCACTGCTTTTATAGACTCCTATAGATCCAGCTCGGTCTCTGTCCATGGTGCTGAATTCAACGAAAAGCTCCATATCACATCCTAGACCAGTGGTCTCAAACTGTGGCCCTCCAGATGTTGCAAAACTTCAACTCCCAGCATGTCTGGACATTTGCTGCAGCTAATGGCTGTCGGGAATGCTGGGAGTTGAAGCTGTGCAACATCTGGAGGGCCGCAAGTTTGAGACCCCTGTCCTAGACAGTTCAGCACCCAAGATATTGCTTAGATTAAACACAACTGTAACGAACCCTCAGCTTTTAGACATATTCAGTGTGTGCAGTTTTTTTTATTTATTTATTTATTTTAAGAGCCCATTTCCATGACAGCAAGCAGTTTTATTACATAACTAGGAAATTCCCTAAAGAAACCTGAAAACACCGATAGAGTCTGAGGGGCGGGGCTGGACACAGGAAGTGAATCCTTGAGGCATGCTCCACCCCCTGGGTGCCTCCAGCTGTTGCAAAACTACAACTCCTAGCATGCCCGGACAGCCTGTGGCTGTCCGGGCATGCTGAGAGTTGTAGTTTTGCAACAGCTGAAGTTTGGAGATCCCTGCCATACACTGTATCCGTTTTGTGCGGAGTGTCCCTTTAAGAACGGAGCCATTCAGCCTCATTACTTGCGAGTTTTCATTTCATGTAATTAAAGGAACAGACAACCCCCCTCCCCCTGAGCCCCTCCACACCCCAGCTGTGTAATGGATCTCAGCGTCATGTAGTTGTGGCATTTCACGCCATTACGCTCCACCGCCTGGGCCTCCGGAGAATCATGACCAACATTTTTTATTTATTTTTTTGTATGTTGATGGCAACGCGCGTCGCAGCATCCGTATCACTGCCAAGCCTACAGAAGGCGGTAACAGATGTGCGCCAGGGAAACAATGGTCAGAATTATCCTGCTGTCAGATACCGATGGCGGTCGCAGCAGCACAGAGTATTTCGGGAGAACAGCAGCAGCAGTGACGTGTCCCCTTTGCCCCTGTTACCCAATAGGAACCCCCAAATTGTCCCATATATAGTGCAGGGGGGGAGGAGCTGCCCCAGTTGAGGTCTGGACTAAGTTCAATTAAAAGGGTTATCCAGGAACAAACTTTTTTTTATATATAAACTGGCTCCAGAAAGTTAAACAGATTTGTAAATTACTTCTATAATTTTTTTTGTAATCCTTTCAGTACTTATGAGCTGCTGAAGTTAAGGTTGTTCTTTTCTGTCTAAGTGCTCTCTGATGACACGTGTCTTGGGAACCCGCCAAGTTTTGAAGCAAATCCCCATAGCAAACCTCTTCTAAACTGGGCGGTTCCCGAGACACGTGTCATCAGAGAGCACTTAGACAGAAAAGAACAACCTTAACTTCAGAAGCTCATAAGTACTGAAAGGATTAAGATTTTTTAATAGAAGTAATTTACAAATCTGTTTAACTTTCTGGAGCCAGTTTATATATATATATATATATATATATATATATATATATATATATAAAAAGTTTTTCCTGGAATACCCCTTTAAGACCTTGTTAGGAGCAGAGCTCCATGTGAGCTGCAGTGTGGAAAGGAGGTGGAAGAAGTGTGAGGTGATTCCGAGGGAAGCCTAAAGAAAATCTTTCATCAAGTCAGCCCCGCCATTCTGCAATTGTTCCCCGTACAGGAGTTGGTGAGTCATACCCTGGCGGTGTCAGTGAAATTGGACCATAGCAGAACCCTAGTCAGTGTGGGATTCAAGTCTCAAGTCTATATAATCCAAGTTAGTGAAAAGCACCATAAGTCCCAGCAAGGCAACAGGGCTCCTGAGGGTTACACTGCATCCCTTCTACTCTGCTCCGTACTGTGTGTAATACCATCTGCCCCCTGCTCAGTAAAAGGCAGTTATCCGTAACCTGAAGTCGGTGTGTTTGTTACCCCCCCCCCCCCCACCACCACCTGTGCCTGGCCCAGGAGAAACTGTCTCCAACCTCGGACCATGCATAGGATAACGGTGCCCTGGCGTCACGAATCGACAAGTATACCTTGCGACCCCGTGTCACCACACAAAAAAGATGAATGTTAGAAGGCTCAGCATTCCACAGCAGCACAGAGTATTTCTGGAGGACAGCAGGAGCAGTGACCTGTCTACTTGTGTTATGATATTAGTGCAGACAAAGTAGTATGTGATCAGGAAAGTGTCCTGGTGTGTGGAGGGTGAAATATTAGGAGTAGCATCGTACAGCAGCACAGAGTATTTCAGGACCACAGCAGGGACCTGTCCACTTGTGTTATGATATTAGCGCAAACGATGCTGTGTGTGACCGGAGAAGTGTCCTGGTGTAAGGAGGGTGATCAGGGGGAAAAAGGTGAATATTATGTGATGAGGGCAGATGGAATTACCCTAGGGGCAGATAGCATTAACCCCTTGTGTTTGTGACGCCAGGGCGTGGTTTATCCTCTACACCACCCGAAGGTATACCGCTGGATCCTGGGCTGGGCATGAGGGCAAATAATGACTCCGACGCCAAGTTACGGAACAACGGCAGCTTTACCGAGTCAGACAGATGTAACAGTCTATACAGCTTGGCCAGGCCCACGGAGGTGACCAGTGACTTCAGAGACCACAGGGCTTGCTGGGACTTATGGTGGACTGGGACCATTTGGATGCAGGACCACGCTGACTTGAGACAGGATGACTTGGACTGACTTGACTATTTCTGACTTCACCCCTTCTGTAGTTTACCAGGCTTTGACTTGACCTGTGGAGCAATGGACTTGAGAATCCGCGGCTCCTTGACTGACTTTAGGCCTCTGGACTCCAGACACCTAGGACTTGACCTCCCTGCAACTCAGCTAAGACTTGAAGAGAGCAGAGGCTCCACCCAGGGCTTATATAGGAGAGACTAGGAGGGGTCCCATAGGTCACCCTTACGTCACATGGTCACTGATACCTCACTGGGTTACAATCACATGACAACAGGTCTTAAATAGTGATGAGCGGCAGGGGCCATATTCGAATTCGCCATATTTTGCGAATATATGGACGAATATTCGTCCTATGTCCGTGAAATTTGCATATTCGCTATGTACGTTCTTTTTTTTTCATGCGAAAATTGTAATGAAATTTGCATAATATGCATGAGAAATTATACCTTTCACTTAAAAGAAGGGAGGGATCAGTGTCCAGTCTGGAAGTGGCGATATTCACATAAATATTCACATAAATATTCACATAAATATTCACATAAATATTCGCATAAAAATAAAAAGAATATTCATCATTACGAATACATATCACTATATTCTAAATATTTGCGAAATCGCGAAGTGCCGATTTTCGCTGTAAAAATTTGCATTTCGAATATTCCCGCTCAACACTCGTCTTAACTGGTCAACACTGGCATTTAAGGGAGTAGGTAGAACACAAGTGCAGGGGGGGGGGGTTAATAGTAGTAATTTACAAATCTGACTTGTTCTTTTCTGTCTGGCAACAGTGCTCTCTGCTGACATCTCTGCTTGTCTCGGGAACTGCACAGAGTAGAAGAGGTTTGCTATGGGGATTTTCTTCTATCTCTGGACAGTTCCTGAGACAGGTGTCATCAGAGAGCACTTAGACAGAAAAGAACAACTCAACTTCAGCAGCTCACAAGTACTGAAAGGATTAAGATTTTTTTAATAGAAGTAATTTACAAATCTGTTTAACTTTCTGGAGCCAGTTTATATATATATATATATATATATAAAAAAAAAAAAGTGACTGCTCCACTTGTTATGATATTAGTGGAGACAAAGCTGTATGTGAGAGGAGAAGTATCCGGATAGTGATGAGGGGGAAAAAAAAGAGGTGAATATTAGGCTTAAAGGGGTATTCCAAGAAAAAAAATGTCTTTTTATATATCAACTGGCTCCAGAAAGTTAAAGAGATTTGTAAATTACTGCTATTTAAAAAAAATCTTAATCCTTCCAATAATTATCAGCTGCTGAAGTTGAGTTGTTCTTTTCTGTCTGGCAACAGTGCTCTCTGCTGACATCTCTGCTTGTCTCAGGAACTGCACAGAGTAGAAGAGGTTTGCTATGGGGATTTGCTTCTACTCTGGACAGTTCCCAAGACAGGTGTCATCAGAGAGCACTTAGACAGAAAAGAACAACTCAACTTCAGCAGCTCATAAGTACTGAAAGGATTAAGATTTTTTTTAATAGTAGTCATTTACAAATCTGACTTGTTCTTTTCTGTCTGACAACAGTGCTCTCTGCTGACATCTCTGCTTGTCTCCGGAACTGCACAGTAGAAGAGGTTTGCTATGGGGATTTGCTTCTACTCTGGACAGTTCCCGAGACAGGTGTCATCAGAGAGCACTTAGATAGAAAAGAACAACTCAACTTCAGCAGCTCATAAGTACTGAAAGGATTAAGATTTTTTAATAGAAGTAATTTACAAATCTGTTTAACTTTCTGGAGCCAGTTGATACGGTATATATATATATATATATATATATATATATATAAAGTTTTTTCCTGGATAACCCCCTTAACATCCCACAGCAGCACAGAGTATTTCAGCAGAAGCAGTGACCTATGGAGGACAGGGGTAATGAAATGATGTGGGAATGGAGACAAGTGAGTTCTCACAGCAGCACAGAGTATAACAGCACCCCCCCCCAGAACAGTGTTTCCCAACCAGCGTGCCCCCAGCTGTTGCAAAACTACAACTCCCAGCATGCCCGGACAGCCGTTGGCTGTCCGGGCATGCTGGGAGTTGTAGTTTTGCAACAGCTGGAGGCACGCCGGTTGAAAAACAGTGCCCCAGCAGGTTGCTGGCAGCAGCTGCCGTGATTGCTGGCGCATTAGTAATCCATGTAACTACGGACGATCTTCTTCGCCGTGACATAGCGCTTTATTGGCTAGTGGCGGACCCATGTACTCATCGTGAATCATCTCATCTACATATCTCACCCCCCCTATTTAAGAACTATCCACCATGGCAAACATAGCATTACTTCTGGAAGATTCCAGGAACTCTTCCCTACCCGCTGCAGAAGCATCAACAGCTGCCGTGCTATGGGAGGCCTGAACGGTCCTCGCCGGATCAAAATGGCTGCCAAGGCCCCTTTTTGCCTGAGGCGTCGGAGTTATGGCTTCAATTACGTCTCCTCAGATTGTACGATAATTGCAGATCAAGGCCTCTCGGCGACATTAAATCCTCTAGAAGAGTTATAGTATCCTGTAATCACAACACCGCAGCTGGTCCGGGCCTGTGCGCCGCAAATCTATGCCGCCACAAAAACACTTCTACATTCTTATCCCATAGACCCCCCTCCCCCATGTCCCTGAGCAAAAGAATGAGGACAGGAAGTAGCTGAGGCCCACTTCCTGTCAGCCATATTGGCCCTGATAGAAATGTGGTGTCCCGGTATCGTATTGCATACCGTACCTTGTATGGTGGTCCCCAAAGTCAGAGTTACTACGTTCAGGTAGGGTCCCCCAGGTGGGACAGCCCCTAGTCGCCTCCTCCTTCTCTAATTTCATAATGCTATTATGTATATATTTAATAATGTATATACTTAATATAGTGTATATTAGTCTACTTACCTTGTTAGCGTCGCAGGACCTTCGGTCATGTGACTATGTTAATTCCTCTATGGTATGTTAGAGGACCTTTGGAGGTCCTTGGGTCACATGGTACCCATAATTCTATGTAAAGTGATTGACAGAAGTAGTGGACCAATTAGCTCTAGTCCAGCCCCTGCCCATATAAGGGAGCTGTAGGCAATGATCGCTCTCTTGGGTTGCTGCTCTCGTAGATGTCGGACTAGCAGGACGGATCTGCGCAACTTTCAAAGACACGCTAGGCCAGAAAACCTACCGGCCTCAGCCTAACTTAAACCGTGAGTTCTAAACTAATCCCCGCTAAAACTAACGTGACTACTGGACCGCAACTAAATCCCCTAAATCCAGCAGAACAGTGCATATCAGTCTCCGGACTCTAAAACGATTAAGGTCCCAACCACTGTCAATCTCTAAGAGACTTTGCATGTATAGAGACTGTCCCGGTTATGAAGCTTGCATAAAATCTTCAGTAAAAGTTCCGACTGTTTTCAGCAAACTCTCCAGTTGTGGACATTCAATTATTCTATACCTCCCTATCGCTCTTGGGAAGGGTGGCGGTAGGACAAGCATTACAGAGGACCCGTCACCCTGGCGTCACGAATCAAAGGGTTAACCAGACACCCTTTAGTTACCGCACAGTTACAACCCATATACCCTACTACCCCAGGCTATTACAGAGATAATATGACCCAGAATCACCTCAGACCAGTGTTTCCCAACCAGATCGCCTTCAGCTGTTGCGAAACCACAACTCCCAGCATTCCGGCATGCCTAAGACACTACATCCACCCTACAAGATAATTATCTACAGGACGCCCCCCATACATTATGATAGACAGGAGGGCCCCTCACCTGGACAGGTGCACCCGCTTCTCGGTATACTGCCCATCTCCATATACAGGATCATGGTGTGCCCGGTTCTCCATCACCTCCACGCCCTCGCCTCTGTCGCTCTCCTGGTGGCTGTGCTTACTGATGGTGTACAGCTGACCGATCCTGTACTGTAAGAGAAAAGGAAGGGTTAACAATCTCAGAAAGATTATCTATCTATCTGTGGCTCTCCTCGGGCATGCTGCTCCTGTGATGGGCCCACCGTTCTACTGTTTACCATGGTTGTGCACTTTATTATATTTACTGTATTCACTGTATTTATGTTATTACATATGCACTGTACCTTTAAGAAAGAGATGCGGAATAATCAGGTGACCCCCTGTTACCCAATGGGAACCCCCAAATTGTCCTGCATATAGTGTAGGGGGGGGGGGGGGGGGAGTTTTCCCAACTCAGCCTTGAGCTGAGCAGAGCTCCATGTGGGCTGCAGTGTGGAGAGGAGGTGGAAGAAGTGTGAGGTGATACTGAGGGAATCCTGAAGAAAATCTTTCATTAAGTCAGCCCCGCCATTCTGCAATTGTTCCATGTACAGGAGTTGGTGAGTCATACCCTGGCGGTGTCAGTGAAATTGGACCTTAGCAGAACCCTAGTCAGTGTGGGATTCAAGTCTCAGCTCCAAGTGGGTGAAAAGCACCGTAAGTCCCAGCAAGGCAACAGGGCTCCCATGGATCTATCTCATCCCTCTCTTACTCACTATGTACAGGCCTCTTAGCATCTACTCTGGGCCCGGGCCCCTCACTATGTACAGATGTCTCAGCTTCTACTCCTGAGCCTTGGGCCCTCAACAAGTACAGACCTTTCAGCTCCTACTGTGGGGCCCTGGGCCCCTCACTGTGTACAAACCTCTCGGCTTTTACCCTCACTATGTACAGACCTCTCGACTCCTGCTCTAGGGCCCCAGGTCCTTTACTCTGTACAGACCTCTCCGCTCCTACTCTGTGGTCCCCAGGCCCCTCACTATGTACAGACCTCTCGACTCCTGCTCTAGGGCCCCAGGTCCTTTACTCTGTACAGACCTCTCCGCTCCTACTCTGTGGTCCCCAGGCCCCTCACTCTGTACAGACCTCTTGGCTCCTGCTCTCGGGCCCCGGGTCCATTACTCTGTACAGACCTCTCGGCTCCTACTTTGGGGCCCCGGGCCCCTCACTGTGTACAGACCTCTCAGCTCCTGTTCTCGGGCCCCGGGTCCCTCACTCTGTACAGACCTCTCGGCTCCTACTCTGTGGTCCCCAAGCCCCTCACTCTGTACAGCCCTCTTGGCTCCTACTTTAGGGCCCCGGGCCCTCACTATGTACAGACCTCTCGGCTCCTACTTTAGGGCCCCGGGCCCCTCACTGTGTACAGACCTCTTGGCTCCTACTTTAGGGCCCCGGGCCCCTCACTGTGTACAGACCTCTTGGCTCCTACTTTAGGGCCCAAAGCCCCTCACTCTGTACAGACCTCTTGGCTCCTACTTTAGGGCCCCGGGCCCTCACTCTGTACAACCTTCTTGGCTCCTACTTTAGGGCCCCGGGCCCCTCACTGTGTACAGACCTCTTGGCTCCTACTTTAGGGCCCCAAGCCCCTCACTGTGTACAGACCTCTCGGCTCCTACTTTAGGGCCCCGGGCCCCTCACTATGTACAGACCTCTCGGCTCCTACTTTAGGACCCCGGGCCCCTCACTGTGTACAGACCTCTCGGATCCTGTTCTCTGGCCCCGGGTCCCTTACTCTGTACAGACCTCTCGGCTCCTACTTTGGGGCCCCTCACTCTGTACAGACCTCTTGACTCCTACTTTAGGACCCCGGGCCCCTCACTATGTACAGACCTCTCGACTCCTGCTCTAGGGCCCCTGGTCCCTCACTCTGTACAGACCTCTCGGCTCCTACTCTGTGGTCCCCAGGCCCCTCACTCTGTACAGACCTCTTGGCTCCTACTTTAGGGGCCCGGGCCCCTCACTCTGTACAGACCTCTTGGCTCCTACTTTAGGGGCCCGGGGCCCTCATTATGTACAGACCTCTTGGCTCCTGCTCTCGGGCCCCGGGTCCATTACTCTGTACAGACCTCTCGACTCCTACTTTGGGGCCCCGGGCCCCTCACTGTGTACAGACCTCTCAGCTCCTGTTCTCGGGCCCGGGCCCCTCACTATGTACAGACCTCTCGGCTCCTGCTCTCGGGCCCCGGGTCCCTCACTCTGTACAGACCTCTCGGCTCCTACTCTGTGGTCCCCAAGCCCCTCACTATGTACAGCCCTCTTGGCTCCTACTTTAGGGCCCCGGGCCCTCACTCCGTACAGACCTCTTGGCTCCTACTTTAGGGCCCCGGGCCCCTCACTGTGTACAGACCTCTTGGCTCCTACTTTAGGGCCCCGGGCCCCTCACTGTGTACAGACCTCTTGGCTCCTACTTTAGGGCCCCAAGCCCCTCACTCTGTACAGACCTCTTGGCTCCTACTTTTGGGCCCCGGGCCCTCACTCTGTACAACCTTCTTGGCTCCTACTTTAGGGCCCCGGGCCCCTCACTGTGTACAGACCTCTTGGCTCCTACTTTAGGGCCCAGGGCCCCTCACTATGTACAGACCTCTTGGCTCCTAGTTTAGGGCCCCAAGCCCCTCACTCTGTACAGACCTCTCGGCTCCTACTTTAGGGCCCCGGGCCCCTCGCTATGTACAGACCTCTCGGCTCCTACTTTGGGGCCCCTCACTCTGTACAGCCCTCTTGGCTCCTACTTTAGGGCCCTGGGCCCCTCACTATGTACAGACCTCTCGGCTCCTACTCTGTGGTCCCCAAGCCCCTCACTATATACAGCCCTCTCGGCTCCTACTTTAGGGCCCCGGGCCCCTCACTATGTACAGACCTCTCGGCTCCTACTTTAGGGCCCCGGGCCCCTCACTATGTACAGACCTCTCGGCTCCTACTTTAGGGCCCCGGGCCCCTCACTATGTACAGACCTCTCGGCTCCCGCTCTGATCATTCCTTGTAATCTATATTAAGCGGCTCCAGAGGGACGGATGTATAATATCTTATTCTGGAACGCGATCTTCTTAACCGTTTCATCACCACTACAGCAGCGACATGGCTCTTAACTGATGGTAAAACAATAGCCCCCTGCAGGAAAGTAACAGCCGCAGCCCCCACAAGGGGTTAAGGAGCCCGGAGCCCACGTCATTACATGATGTCATGCCTGCGTTAATAGTGACCCGGTCACCCCATCCTAACCCCCCCTCCTTCCCGCACAGTATCGGGGGATGGCAGCAGCGGGTCCTGCCGTTCTCTGCCGCTCACACAATTAGCGCTGGAGTCGCTGGTAGTGAGAGTGCAGAAAGCGTCCGTCACCCCTGTTGCTATAACGACAACATCTTTACCAATATGTCCTCCCGATATCTCCATTATACCTCCCCATCTCCTTCCCTTACTCGGGAGCTTCTCTGCAGAATATGTTGGGGAATGGGTTAATAAGCACTTCCCCACTTCAGGTATGGAATGTTGGTGGTCCTGGAGGACTGGGTTCGGGTCCACCTGGCTACATTCCCCTAACTGTTTGGACGGGACAGTCCTGATTTGGGGATTCCTACCTGCTGTCCCCCTTGTACCTGCTTTCAGAGAGCGAAGAACCATTGGCTCCTCTCCCTGCCAATCTTTCTTGTGACCGCCCCCTGCATTATCCAGCAATCACAAGAGGCCGTTCTCATCCTCTACGTTCCGGCACACAAGTGACGTTATCATGTGCCAGAGCTTAAACCAGTGGTCTCAAACCGTCACCCTCCAGATGTTGCAAAACTTCAACTCCCAGCATGCCCGGACAGCCAACGGCTGTCCGGGCATGCTGGGAGTTGAAGTTTTGCAACATCTGGAGGGCCACAGGTTGAGACCACTGGCTTAAA